>NW_026901371.1:0-3914 GCF_033783945.1 Neopsephotus bourkii | reverse complement strand
CTCTACTCACAATGTTCCTGGGCAGCCTCGAGTCACCACCAGACATATTCCATTCAAATGGACTTTTAGGTATGAAATCGAGGAGCGACAGCAATCATGGTGGCACTGTTGCAAAGCTGACTGTGTGCTGAACATTCCCAGTACCAGAATTCCCTCCTACCTCTTCGGCTGTGGGAGCAGAGGCCAGACGTTCGTGCTCTACTCACTATGTTCCTGGGCATCCTCGAAGGACCACCGTAGAGGTTCCATTCAAATGGACTTTTAGGTATGAAATCGAGGAGCGACAGCAATGATGGTGACACCCTTGCAAAGCTGACTGTGTGCTGAACATTCCCAGCAGAGGATTTGCCTCCTGGCTCTTCGGCTCTTGGAGAAGAAGTCAGATATTCGTGCTCTTCTCGCTGTGCTGCTCTGCAGCCTCAACCGACTACTGGCGATGTTCCATTCAAATGGGCTTTCAGGTATGAAATTGAGGAGCGACAGCAATGAAGGTGGCACCGTTGCAAAGCTGACTGTGTGCTGAACATTCCCAGCACCAGATTTCCCTGTGGATCTTCGGCTGTGAGAGCAGAGGCCAGACGTTCATGCTCTACTCACTATGTTCCTGAGCGGCCTCAACCGACCACCGGAGAGGTTCCATTCAAATGGACTTTTAGGTATGAAATCAAGGAGCGACAGCAATGATGGTGGCACCGTTGCAAAACTGACTGTGTGCTGAACATTCCCAGCAACAGATTTCCCTCCAACCTCTTCGGCTGTGGGAGCAGAGGCCAGACGTTCGCTCTCTACTCACTATGTTCCTGGGCAGCCTTGATAGACCACCGGAGAAGTTCCATTCACATGGACTTTTAGGTATGAAATCGAGGAGCGACATCAATGATGGTGGCACCGTTGCAAAGCTGACTGTGTGCTGAACATTCGCAGCACCAGATTACTTTGTGACTCTTCTGCTGTGAGAGCAGAGGCCAGACTATTATGCTCTACTTGCTATGTTCCTGGGCAGCCTCAACTGACCACCGGAGAGGTTCCATTCACATGGACTTTTAGGAATGAAATCGACTACGTCAGAAATGATGGTGGCACCCTTGCAAAGGTGACTGTGTGCTGAACATTCCCAGCACCAGATTTCCCTGTGGCTCTTCGGCTGTGGGAGCAGAGGCCAGACGTTCGTGCTCTATTCACTATATTCATGGGGAGCCTCGAAGGACCACAGGAAAGATTCCATTCAAATAAACTTTTAGGTATGAAATCGAGGAGCAACAGCAATGATGGTGGCACCGTTGCAAAGCTGACTGTGTGCTGAACATTCCCAGGAGCAGATTTTCGTCTTGGCTCTTCGGCTGTGGGAGCAGAGGTCAGGCATTCGTCCTCTACTCACTGCGCAAATTGGCAGCCTCGAAGTACCACCGGAGAGGTTCCATTCAAATGGACTTTTAGGTATGAAATCGAGGAGCAACAGCAATGATGGTGCCAACGTTGCAAAGCTGACTGTGTGCTGAACATTCCCAGCACCAGATATCGCTCGTGGCTCTTCGGCTTTGGGAGCAGAGGCCAGACATAGGTGCTCTACTCACTATGTTCCTGGGCGGTCTCAGCCGACCACCGGAAAGGTTCCTTTCAAATGGACATTTAGGTATGAAATCGAGGAGCAACAGCAATGATGCTGGCACCGTTGCAAAGCTGACTGTGTGCTGAACATTCCCAGCACCAGATTTCCCTCCTGGCTCTTCGGCTGTGAGAGCAGAGGCCAGATGTTCGTGCGCTACTCACTATTTTCCTGGGCAGCCTCGACTCACCACCAGACATATTCCATTCAAATGGACTTTTAGGTATGAAATCAAGGAGCGACAGCAATGATGGCGGCACCGTTGCAAATCTGACTGTGTGCTGAACATTCCCAGCACCAGATTTCCCTAGTGGCTCTTCGGCTGTAGGAGCAGAGGCCAGACGTTTGTTCTCAACACACTATGTTACTGGTGCAGACTTCATCGACCACCGGAAAGGTTGCATTCAAATGGACTTTTAGGTATGAAATCGAGGAGCGACAGCAATGATGGTGGCACCTTTGCAAAGCTGACTGTTTGTTGAACATTCCCAGCACCAGATTTCACTCCTAACTCTTCGTCTCTGGGAGCAGAGGCCCGACATTCGTGCTCTACTCGCTATGCTGCTGTGCAGCGTCGACCGAGCACCAGAGACGTTCCATTCAAATGGACTTTTAGGTATGAAATCGAGGAGCGACAGCAATGATGGTGGCACCGTTGCAAAGCTGACTGTGTGCTGAACATTCCCAGCACCAGATTTCCCTCCTGGCTCTTTGGCTGTGGGAGTAGGTGCCAGACGTTCGTGCTCTCCTCACTGTGCTGCTGGGCAGCCTGGAGCCACCACCGAAGAGCTTCCATCCAAATGGATTTTTAGGCATGAAATCGAGGAGCGACAGCAATGATGGTTGCACCGTAGCAAAGCTGACAGTGTGCTGAACATTCCCAGCACCAGATTTCCCTCCTACCTCTTCGGCTGTGGGAGCAGAGGCCAGACGTGCGTGCTCTACTCACTATATTCATGGGCAGCCTCGAAGGACCACAGGAAAGTTTCCATTCAAATAAACTTTTAGGTATGAAATCGAGGAGCGACAGCAATGATGGTGGCACCCTTGCAAAGCTAACTGTGTGCTGAACATTCCCAGCAGAGGATTTGCCTCCTGGCTCTTCGGCTCTTGGAGAAGAAGCCAGATATTCGTGCTCTTCTCGCTGTGCTGCTCTGCAGCCTCGACCGACTACCGGCGATGTTCCATTCAAATGGGCTTTCAGGTATGAAATTGAGGAGCTACAGCAATGAAGGTGGCACCGTTGCAAAGCTGACTGTATGCTGAACATTCCCAGCACCAGATTTCCCTCGTGGCTCTTCGGCTCTGGGAGCAGAGGCCAGACGTTCGTGCTCTACTCACTATGTTCCTGGGCAGTCTCGAAGGGCACCCAGAGAGGTTACATTAAAATGGACTTTTAGGTATGAAATCGAGGAGCGACAGCAATGATGGTGGCACCATTGAAAAGCTGACTGTGTGCTGAACATTCCCAGCACCAGATTTCCCTCCTGGCTCTTCGGCTGTGGGAGCAGAGCCCAGACATTGGTGCTCTAGCACTATGTTCCTGGGCATCCTCGAAGGACCACCGTAGAGGTTCCATTCAAATGGAATTTTAGGTATGAAATCGAGGAGCGACAGCAATGATGGTGGCACTGTTGCAAAGCTGACTGTGTGCTGAACATTCCCACCACAAGATTTCCCTCCTAGCTCTTCGGCTGTGGGAGTAGAGGCCAGACGTTCGTGCTCTATTCACTATGTTCCTGGGCAGCCTTGAAGGACCACTGTAGAGGTTCCATTCAAAAGGACTTTTAGGTATGAAATCGAGGAGCTACAGCAATGATGGTGGCACCGTTGCAAAGCTGACTGTGTCCTGAACATTCCCAGCACCAGATATTCCTCCTGGCTCTTCGGCTCTTGGAGCAGAGGCCAGAAGTTCGTGCTCTACTCACTATGTTACTGGGCAGCCGTGAGCGCCCACCGCACAGGTCCCATTCAAATGGACTTTTGGGTATGAAATCGAGGAGCGTCAGCAATGATGGTGTCACCTTTGCAAAGATGACTGTGTGCTGAACATTCCCATCACCAGCTCTTCCTCCTTGCTCTCTAGCTCTTGGAGCAGTGGCCAGACATTTATGCTCTACTCACTATGTTCCTGGGCGGACTCAACCGACCACCGGAGAGGTTCCATTCAAATGGAGTTTTAGGAATGAAATCAAGGATCGACAGCAATGATGGTGGCACCATTGCAAAGATGACTGTGTGCTGAACATTCCCAGCACCAGATTACCCTCCTGGCTCTTCGGCTGTGGGAGCAGAGGCCAAACGTTGG
>NW_026901370.1:0-39077 GCF_033783945.1 Neopsephotus bourkii | reverse complement strand
TCAAGGCCTCGTCCAACCTGGCCTTGAACACCGCCAGGGATGGAGCATTCACAACTTCCCTGGGCAACCAGTGCCTCACCACCCTTACAGTAGAGAACTTTTTCCTTATATCCAATCTAAAAATCCCCTGTTCAAGCTATAACCCATTACCCCTTGTCCTGTCACTACAATCCCGAATGAAGAGTCCATCCCCAGCATCTCTATAGGCCCCCTTCAGATACTGGAAAGCTGCTATGAGGCCTCCACGCAGCCTTCTCTTCTCCAGGCTGAACAGCCCCAACTTTCTCAGCCTTTCTTCATATGGGAGCTGCTCCAGTCCCCTGATCATTCTCGTGGCCCTCCTCTGGACTTGTTCTAACAGTTCCATATCCTTTTTATGGTGAGGACACCAGAACTGCACACAATACTCCAAGTGAGGTCTCACGAGAGCAGAGTAGAGAGGCAGGATCACCTTATTCGACCTGCTGGTCACACTCCTTTTGATGCAGCCCAGGATACGGTTGACTTTCTGAGGTGTGAGCGCACACTGAAGCTGGCTCATGTTCATTTTCTCAACGACTAGCACCCCGAAGTCCTCCTCCGCCGGGCTGCTCTGAATCTCTTCTCTGCCTAGCCTGTAGCTGTGTCTGGGATTTCTCTGACCCAGGTGTAGGACCTTGCACTTGGCATGGTTAAACTTCATAAGGTTGGCATCATCCCACCTTACAAGCATGACAAGGTTCTTCTGGATAACATTCCTTCCCTGCAGCATATCAACCAAACCACACAGCTTGGTGTCATTCAGCAAACTTGCTGAGGGTACACTCAATTCCACTGTCCATGTCACCAACAAAGATGTTGAACAAGACTGGTCCCAACACTGATCCCTTAGGGACACCACTCATTACTGGTCTCCAGATGGACATTGAGCCATTGAACACAACACTTTGCGTGTGGCCATCCAGC
The DNA here is from genome assembly GCF_033783945.1 of Neopsephotus bourkii. NCBI lineage: Eukaryota > Metazoa > Chordata > Aves > Psittaciformes > Psittacidae > Neopsephotus > Neopsephotus bourkii. The sequence continues at coordinate 38,132 of NW_026901370.1, read as the reverse complement.
CAGTTCTTTATTCACTGAGTGGTGCATCCATCAGATTGATGTTTCTCCAATTTAGAGACAAGGATGTCATGCAGGTCAGGTCAGACGCTTTGCAGAAGTCCAGGTAGATGATGTCAGCTGCTCTACCCCTGTCCGTCAGCTCCGTAGCCCCATCTTAGAAGGCCACCAAATTGGTCAGGCAGGATTTCCCCTTGGTGAAGCCATGCTGGCTGTCACCAAGCACCTCGTTGTTTTTCATGTACCTTAGCATGCCTTCCAGGAGAATCTGCTCCAAGATTTTGCCAGGCACAGAGGTGAGGCTGGCTGGTCTGGGTCATCCATTTTCCCCTTCTTGAAAATGGGTTTATATTACCCTTTTTCCAGTCATCGGGAACTTCACCTGACTGCCATGATTTTTCAAATGTGATCGACAGCGGCTTAGCAGCTTCATTTGCCAGCTCCTTCAGGACCCGTGGATGGATTTCATCAGGTCCCATGGACTTGTGTACATTCAGGTTCTTATGAACCTGAATATGCCTCTTCTTTGGTTACAGTGTCATTGTTTCAAGGCATACAACATTGAAACCTCTCTCCCTTCTTCTCTCCTTTTCTCCTCTTGTGGCAGACCCAAGAACACACTCTGTTGCTCCTTGTCCGAGAGCAGTTTGTCTGTTCCATCACAACTATGTGCTTACCCTAGTCTTAATCAAAGTCTGCACAGAAAGGCCTCCAGGACACAACTAATTAACTTTTTCTGCATCTAGAACTAAGATATGAAGTATAACCAGAAGTATTACCAGTAAACCAGGTTTGACTGTTGCAGTAAAGAAAAAAAAAAATTAAAAAAAACCATCCCACAGTCGGATATCTTCAATTGCAATTATTCCTGCATGTGTCTCTGCTCGTTCTATGCAGTTGTTATTTAAGTTGCAGATGCAAAGAAAATGCTATCCCTATTCAATATTTCTTGCTTCCATTTTCCACTTTGTTATTTTTAGCTGGAAACCAATTATAAATAAGTATTACGCAATATTTGAAAATTAAAGAGTTACAAGCATTTTGAAATAAGGAAAATTATGATCTAAAAGTATTGTCTTGTAATTGTTACAAATACACTTACTCTCTCTGTTATACTGTATTTTTACAAAACAGCCTAGAATAGATTAACTAATGGAGCGTCTAGCCTTGAAAATAAAGAGACAAAATGCAGGATTTTCTGCCTGAAAACATGGTAGTCTGCAGAGCAGTGTCTACCCTAAACATTTTCCTAAAGCATTTCTGTAAATCTGCCCCAAGGCAATGTGAATACATTCCCCATGCAAGAACACGGTGGCCAAGCATCTTACTGGCTTTTAATGGAGGTGATTCAATGTTTCATGGAAATTGTGGTCACAGTACTTCATTACTTATTTTTCTCTACAAGTGGAAATTACAGAGCCAGATTCTCTTTCAAGATATATTATCTTTCTTTACTCAAAGGAACAGTGTTTTGCAACAATATATATCAAGGAGGCAGTTCTAGTAATTAAGGAAAATAAGTCCTGAGGTATTTGAACGTCCAGCAACACAATCTGGTGTAATCTGAGATTGTTCTTGCTATTTACTTATCTTGGAGATCATTTGATACAAGAATAAACACCACCAACAACCTCAACTGCTGAACAATTTAGCTGTGTTTGATGTATTAAAAAACTCTTTCACTGCAAGTCACAGCAGTTGCATTCTCATGATTACATGAACATTATCAGGATCTATACCCAAATCTTTCTGCACTCCAAAATTCGCCATAACTCAAATTACCTGTAAGATGTTGCATTGCTAAATGGTTAACATTTTACCAGGGGAGGAAGCAAAGGAAACAGGGAATACGGATTTCAAGAGTAAATCCACAAAGCATAAAAAATGTCACAGTATGCAACACAATGTATGGCAAAAGCCTATTGTGACCAAAACCTTGTAGTTTCCATAACGGAAAATTTTACTCTCTATCTATTAGAACTAGCACTGCTTTGTTCACTCAGTTTTTCTTCATGTGTTTGAGATTTTTTCACAGTCAAGACAAGGCCCCAGAGGAACATGCAATGGACACTGGAAATTTTTAGGGCTACATTACCACTGAGATACATCAGCTTGCTTGTGAAGGCAAGAGTCCTAAGTATACATAATATGGATTTTGTGACCAACTCTTGAAAATTAGGGAAATGCTTCTGTGTTCCTAAAAAGAAAGAAGGAAAATCGAGTAAACCAAGGAAGATAAATACAGAAAAGTTGCAAAATGGAATGCTTTTGGAGTAAGAGGCTTTTCATATAATGTTTAATGAATATTCAAGTCTTCTAAAGTCAGTGGCTTTCAGTATGCAAAGCCACTGAAAAGCATTTTATTAGCTAATTTCTTCGCTTGCAAAAGTGCACTTTCAGAGAAAAGTAACAGATGACCAATTTTTTCAGTCTGAAAAAATCCATCACAAGCTTGTAAAAGCTGTCCACTTTCTAGTGATTGATGGACTCAAATATATTGTTTCAAAGAAGCAAAGTGATCTTATTAGGGAAAAATGACTAAGTGATAAAGATAGAAAGTTGAAGCATGACATCTAAAGGATTCTCCAGTTCCCCTTTGCTATCACTTATTTTTCACTAATTATTTTATGAGCCATATTAGCACATATATTACCCTGATTCCATATTGTGTAAGGCATAAATCGAAAAGTAATTAGTTTAGAAAGTTTGAGAAAGAGAAATGCAGTTTGGAAATGAAACATTTTTAAAGCCATGCACCCAGTCCTGTCTTTTGTTGTAATTCTCACTATGGTCATTATTGAATAGTGCTAAATAATGAATTGCAACATGCAGGCCAAACTTAACAAATACTCAGAATGATACATTTCATGCTTATCTTCACCTCTGTATTCTTGACTTAAAAAAAGGTGTATTTCTTCTCTGAAACCTCTCTGTCTTCCTACATCTCGCTCGACTTACTAGGCACCCTCTCTCTACAAATGACCTATAAGCTATAATTTTCTAAGAGCTTCCTCTAATGTAAGCGCAATTATCACACTTTTTTTTTTTTTTAAATAAACTCCTGCTGTTACCACTTTTAGGAATTCCTTTTCAGACTATAGCATAATACAATTCCTAGACTCTGTATATTGTGTAGAACCCAGAAAACAAAAAAAAAAAAAAAAAAAAAGGTGCACAACAAACTGATGCCAGTAAGGATTTTGAAAAGTTTTACTTATGAAAGATGAAGTCTTTATCTTAGCTGACAAGTTTTCTGAGCACAATACTTGAAAAGCTTGCTTACCAGAGGAAATGGTGAATATTCAAAGAAAGCAGAAAATAAGAAAGGCAGAACAGAGTACAAGTAAATTTAGTTAAACTAATTGTCTGAGAAGAGTCAGAATGGTATTCATATAGGTACAGGTCCCAGTACTTGAAGGTACTTGAACAACTTCTGTGGTGTGTATATCTCCTTTGATTTGAAGTACCTTAAAAGTTCTACATTTCTTGAAGCATCATGTGATGTTGAAGTGTCCTCCCCTGAAAATCTTCAGCTGGTACACCTTACTAAGTCATCATGCTTAGGATCTGGTAAGTATAGGAAGCAAAACCTTTAATTCTCAAAAAAGAAGCGTGAATCTCATAAAATGAATAAATTCCATTTCCATATATTTATGCTGGAAAAGAAAACAACATTCATTTTACTCTCTTATTCAAGTTCTGTTTGTGCAACAAAGCACAGTTTTTATACTATATCAGGAAGGCATGAAGAAACAGCTTTGCAGATAATTACCCTTTCATAAAAAATGAGATCAACTGTCATCTGTCTACCTTCTCAGGTAGTAGAACACCCATCTTTTTAAATATTTTTAATTTCCTCAGGTGCATTACTGTCAAAACTTTAGAAAATGTTATAAAATACTAATTGAGACTTATTAACAGTGTAATAGAGACCTTGATCTGTCAAACCATATAGAAAGAATTCCTGGTGCCTGCAGGAGACTGAAGTGAGCCACAGTAAATTTAAATTCAACCCAGCCTAAACCAGATTTATGTGACATGCATGAAACTAAGCGGATTTATTTTTCTCAGCCTGTGCTAAAAATGTACAGGATCACATTTTTTGCTCATCTTTGCAGTGTTCTTGGCCTTACATCTCTCATTTTCTTAAAGAAGGTATCTGCAAAGTATATTGCTTATGAAGATTTTGAAGCTTGAATTTTTGCTTTTTGGGAAGTAGTTATAAGGTGTAGATATTGAAAATATTCCATGTTTGGTTTTCAGTGATGGCTTGAACAAAGATTTCAATGATGAGTTGAACAAAGACAGAACATTTTCGTAACAACCTGACCTTGCTAAATATAGCTGTGGGGAATAATCTTATTCTGGTGTTATTCCACTGGACATCTTAAATTCAAAATTATCTGTAAACATTTACATCAGAAAAAGAAGACAATTGTCTTTCTGCTTCTTAACAATGTGCCAGAGAAGACTCAGGAACCTTAAAAGCTTTATACCAGTCCAGGGACACCGAACAAGCAACAAATGAAACACAAACACTGAAGGTAAGTATGCTGAACCTCTGTTACAACACATCAGATCAAGAGCGTTGTTTGAAGAGGCTTCATTCTCCAGTTAAGGACTCCCAAAATGGTCTCCTGAAGAGGTTTTGGAGCTTATCTGGCATACTGGTTGAATCTGTTTATTTCCAAGGTAGAATTACCGTGTGCATAAAGCTATTAATTCATATTATTTCTATATGGTGGGTTAGCTACACAGGTTTTGTAAGTCAGGTAATACTTTATTATATTTCTTTATGTTCTAGAAAGCACATTGTTGGGAAACTAATAAGGCTTTTTCCAAAGAAGGTACTCATATTTTAGATCATGTACTTCTGAGTACTCATCCTAGCAAAGAACAAAAACACTTGACCAATAAACAAGCATAAAGGTGACAGTATTGTCCCATTTTCTCTTCTGCTAGTAATCACAACAGCATTGTGTCACACATGGTGAGCTGCAAGACAGCAGAAGTATAAAAATGTCTGTCCCCAGTCCTGGAGGAACAAAGTCCATGTATGGTGGCAGCAAAAATAAAAACATGGAACATGAGAAGTGCATGAAAGGCAGTGATGAGAGTGAATACAAGCATTTGCTCTCTTTCTTGACACAGTAACCATATGGAACTGAGATTGTAATTAATCCACGTGGCTTTGGAAAACTAGATTCATGTAAAGTTTACCTACTTACCTACCTCTTTTTCTACCATTCTTCAAGTGTAGTTACACTGTAGAAAGGCACACCAAATCCTCCCTCTTGCTCAGTCATGTTAGCACCTTCTGCTTCACTAAAGGAGCAGAAACATTTTGCTTTTGTGTTAACAAAGTCTCTCCGTAAAACCTTCCCACAGTCTTGTTAGAATAGAATAGGAAACCTAATTCATGGTGTAAGTATAAAGTGCCTAAATAAAACTCTGGTTTTGATTTAGAATGATCCTGAAATGCTCACAGTATTTTGAGCATTAAAAAGAATGAAAAAAGGGTTATTGATGGGGAAAAAAAGCAAGTAAAAATTTCATAAGAGGCTTTTAATGATTAATTGCTTCTTGGTGATATTTCAGGTACTATGCAATTACCCAAGAGACTGAGGAAAAGTGATTCCTTCTGTCCTGAGTTCAGCAGTAGCAGTCATTTTTGTTCTTCTTAGTAGCTGGTGCAGTGCTGTGCTTTTGACTTTCAGCCTGGGAACAGCACTGGTAGCACCGATGTTTTTAGTTGTTGCTAAGTCATGTTTACTCTGACCAAGAACTTACTGAGTCTCATGCTCTGCCAGGGAGGAGGGGAAGCCCGAAGGAAGCAGAGACGGGATACCTGACCCAAGCTAACCAAAGAGGTATTCCATACCACAGCACATCATGCCCAGTATATAAACTGGGGGTAGTCACCCAGAAGGGCTAGATCACTGCTCAGGTCAGGCTACGTATTGGTCAGTGGGTGGTGAGTGGTTGTATTGTCTTCACTTGTTATTTCCCTTATCATCATTATTATTGGTGGTACCAGTAGTGGTTTGTGTTGTACCTTAGTTACTGGACTGTTCTTATCTCAAACCATGCAAGTTACATTCTTTCGATTGTCCTCCCCATCCCTCCGGGAGCGGGGGAAGGAAGGGGGAGAATGAGTGAATGGCTGCGTTGTTTCTGGGTTGCCAGCTGGGCTTAAACCACAACACCTACACTCCTCCATAGTTCCCTATCCCATGTGATAGTGAATAAGAATCATTTGCCTCTAACAAGATCTATGGTCAATAAAGATAAGCCACATTAAGCAGAGCCTGGCATTGTTTTGCTACTATTGTGGACCGGGCCTGAATGCTGAACACAAGGACAGTTTGCTTCTCCATTCCTTCCCACTAGGTCCGCAGTATAGGATGCTATTGTTGCTGTTTCCCAATACTGTAAAGTGGAGCTGAGATATTACATGGCCTTGTTTTTGCTGTGAATTCTTGTCATTACTTCCAAAGATATCAGTATCTGGCCAGATTTTTTTTCACCATTTCTGCTTTGTTCCCTGCTCACATGGCTAACTAAACAGGGAAACTTACAAATGCTTATGTGTTTTTGACAAGGATTTTGTAACTGGCTGTAAACATGAGCAACAAACTGGCTGGAACATATTGGGTCAGGCAATCAAATCCTATAATCCCAGTCATAAATTGCATGAAGTTCTGCTCTACAGCATCTAAGTTTTCTGTCCTCACCTCTATTAGGAAAGCTGTTCCATGACCTATTTCCTCTGACAATTAGAAATCATCTTCTAAATTGCAGCCTAAGCTTTTTAATAGCCAGCTGATACCCATCTTTTCTTGTGCCAACACTGGTCTTCAGTTTGTATTATTCTCCATGTTGGAGCACATGATTACTATGTTGAGAAGTGTTGAGGATGTGCAGAGAGTGTCAAATAATTTCATGCCAAACTTAAGATTCTCACGTTTCTTTTTAATTTTCTCTTTAGACTCATGTTGTGGAATCTCCCATTTAGATCTATACTGGTAGCTTATTATTGATCATCAATAATGCTCTTTTGGGTCATCTGTAGATGTGTGATGAGGTAGGGCTACAGTTTGTAAAAGAGTTGGAAGATAGGTGAGCTCTGGCGTCTTCAAAAATGAGTTAAGGACACATAAAATACATTATAAGAACCTAAATTCAGTATCAGGTCGAAGAAGGAACAGCATGTCTCTTCTGAGCTGTTCTTCCTTTTCCACCTTTATAAAATATCTCAGTGATGTCTGTACTCATCTCGAATCTTGAGTCTCACACTTGACAGTCTTGCAGGATTTTCAAAATCTATCTTCCTTGAACCTTCCTTAATTGAAATCTTGCTGGCTTCTGGAAGAAATGTGGGGTAGTGAGGATGTTATAGACACAATTAGTTCACGTCATTATCCACTGTGGTTATGTTACGGAAAGGGGAGGCAGGTAGTCATCATGCGGACAACTCTTCATCTGACTCTGTACTAATCAGGTCTGAATCAGATTAAAACTGTTGATACAATAATAAGACTACAAGAAAACAGCATGTGACCTGATCTGTGTCATTTTAGCTATGTTTAGGCCCAAACAAATGATTATTCCTGATATGAACATCACTTCCTGGTGTACGATAAGGGTATCCTTTGTGCTAATTTAAGTGGCTGCTGGACGGAAGCATCTGACTTTTTCTCTGGCATGCTGTGAGGAAGCCAATGAGCCTGCCTCAAGAGTGGATGTCCCATGAAAAGCTTCATTTTTGCTATAACACATTTTGGATAGTAAAGCTTCACAATGCCCATTCTACTATTCAGACTTGAAGTCACATTCTCTTACTGGCCCTTGGCCCATTAGCCTTTGTTATCTGTAGCATCTCGTATGCCACACTGAGTGCTAGGTGTAGTCAGGTAGGCAACAGGTTATTTTATTCTTGTTTCTTATTTCTAGATTAATTTGTGAACTGAATTAACTAATCAAACCCACAGGAAAATTGAGCATCAGTTCAAGGAAAGTAGCATGCAAATGGAAGAGGATTGGAAGGAGATACTTTTGGGTAATATGCTGATTGTAAGGAAAACTGTGGGTCTGTAAAATCATGCTGTTAGGTTCTGAGGTCATTTTAGGTGTGTCCCTTCCTTGTTCTGTGCTTTGTTTCTTCATCTGTAGAAAAAGTGACAAGCTCTTTTCTTCTTCAAAGCAGTGTTGCAAGACTGCAGAGAACATCAGCTGCTTGGATGTGATAAGGATGGAGGTTAAATGTCCATGTGAAGTAGAGGAGAACACAGAGCTTTTATGACTATGTGAAGCAAAAGCTGCTTTAGCCTGATAAAAGGAATTCAGAGAGAGAGCGGGGAGAAAGAAGGACTGCTGTGTTTTAGACCCAGCCAGTAACTCAGCACCATGCAGCTGCTCACTCACCACCCCACCCCCCACTTTTCCCCTGCCCCATAGGATGGAGAGGAGAATCAAAAGAATGTAAATCCCATGGGCTGAGATAAAAAAGTCCAATAATTAAAATACAATATAATACTACTAATAATAATAATGATGATAAGGGAAATAACAAGGGGAGAGATTACAAAACTAAAAAGGGAAAAGATTATAAATAAACAGCAGTGAGGCACAACACAATTGCTCACCATCCACTGACCAAAACCCAGCCTGTCCCCAGGCAGCACATGGTCCCTTCCAGGTAACTCCTCCCAGTTTATATACTGAGCCACTTGATTCTTTCTGGTATGGAATACCCCTTTGGCTAGTTTTGGCCAGGTGTCCTGTCTCTGTTTCCTCCTGGCTCCTTGTGCCCCTCCTCACTGGCAGAGCACAAGAGACTGAAAAGTCCTTGATCAGGGTGTTAGCAACAACTAAAACATCTTGTATATTATCAGCATTATTATTAGACTAAAACCAAAACATTGTACCAGCTACTAAAAAAAACAAACAACTCTGTCTCAGCTAAAACCAGGACAAGGGGGAAGGTGAAAAAGCTGCCATGTACATGCTTAACGCCTTCCGCCCTGTCAGATGTGTTTGCAGCAGGATACAGCCTCACCCCAGAGCAGCAGGTTGCTGCATCAAGTTTACAAAATAGTTTTCTCAAACTATCTTCAGAAGCAGTTATGTATTTTGTTTAGTGGTAATACATTGGGAAGGCAGAGAACTGTAATGATTCCTGCTTAAAATACTGAGTTAAAGCTACAGGGGAAAAAAACAAACCACCAAGTTTTCCTTCTAACATGAGTTATTTCAAAACAGTGGCCTTGATTTTTTTACGATTCTCATTTACTCACGTATTAAAGTTTCCTATTTACTATGCATTGAAAGTAATAGTAATTATGAATCATTCCTATAAAAAAAATAGGTAGACGTGATAGTCCATAAAGACAGAAAAAGGTTTAAAATATTGAAACAACAAAAAAAAACCAAACAAAACACAAACCAAACATTACAAAAAAAGACTAAACTGAAAACAGGTTGTCATATGAATACGACATGGAATTTAGCATTTTACACAATGAAAAAACTTTGCATATTTAGCTCCATCATAGTATAATGGGCAACAGACTGCTGTTGACACTCGTGAAGCTCTCTGACTTAAATGATTAATGATTTAATATGAGGGGTAAACAACTGATCACAGAGATCTGAAGTTAAAAAGGGAATTGATTCAGCAATAGACTGTGTAGTGATTTGACCTTTATTCCACGCTACTCACACACTAATAATCAGGGAGATGCAGAGGTTCCCAAATATGACATACCTTAAAAAGCAATCACTGCTTTGGTGAAAAAAGATGTTTCCAGACATAAAGCAGGTAATATACGATATATAATATAGTATATATATTATAATTATATTTGGATATAAATATATTTGGATCAGGCAAATGAAAAGCATGTAAACTGAACTCATCGTTGGGTGCATCTTGAGCATCCATTCCACATATAAGTCTCTTACCTCTTGCATAGCCGCTTCCCTCTGCAGCAAATGCTTTGTAAAGCAAGCAAACATCTTTAGAACCATTTTATCAGTGAGGAATTGGAAATCCGGGAAAATGGAAATTCATACTATAATTGTACTAAAAACACCTATATAGCTTTCTTCTTTTCAGAGAACAGAATACTAGTGATTTAAAAAGGACCTGAATGACCACCTCATATAAACTTTGCTCATCATCAGAGTAGTGTACATATTTATGTTGTTGGATTGAATAAATAGAAGGTGTGCATTGCTGAGCCAAATACACAAAATAATGGAGGGAAAGGCAGAGAAAGAGGTGCAGAAATGTTTAAGACCATGATGAAAATAATTGGTGGGTCTGAGACACATTTATAGTTATGTTGAGAAAAGAACTGGAAAAAGGTTTAAATTAAAAGGTTTTATGCCTCTTCTCCATAACTTTCTTGTGGTTTTTATATTAACTATCATTCCCTTGAAAGTAGACTAGACTGAACAATGACTAATGTGTGGTTTTCAAGGTACGCTTCCTTTCATCAACACAACCTACAATTTTATAAATTTTATACAGGTTTCAAGGGCTTAACTCAGAAGACTGAATGTAAAAGAGAAAAGGGCTAAATAAAATGCAGGAAAGCATTTGAGGTCTTTTTTTTTCATAAACCAGAAAACAGGAAAATGTGTCAGAGAAAAGACCTAAAGACCTAATTCAGTACATATTTAAACATTGTAAGAATGCCTGAAATGAAACAAGTTTTAAAGAGTATTAGGAAGTTCAATGTGAGCATTTCCCAAGAAGTGCAGAAATTTATGTTAAAATACAGGTCTAGATTTATTCACCAAATCAAGTATGCACACAAGGGGTTCTGACAAAGCCTTAACCAAAAAACAAAATTTTCATAGTTCTTGACTGTTTATGAGAATATGTATTAGAAATAACTCAGACTTTTCATAGAAAGAACATTTATTTAAAAATTAAGAGAACTAAGATAACATTTACTGACATTCAGTATGTTTGAGGAGAGGCAACTACAAAAATGACACTGCTTTCCTGCATTTCCTTACATAAGGGTAAAAAAAATTCTCTCTTCCCCTTGAAAAGTTATTGTCAGCTATCAATGCACACTCCTTTAAAAAAAAGAAGGAAAGAGTGTACAAGTGAAAACCAAGGTTAATATAAGAGCTCTCTCTCACAGAGACAATTCAAAGTTATGCTTCTTTATCCCCTTTCTGTTGGCATTTTTTAGTTTAGAAAATATCTTTTACATAATCTGTTTTAATTCTCCGTTCATGCATTTCCTAACTTAAGATTCTATGTCGCACTAGTGAAACCGCATAAAGAAAACTCGGTGAGAAAAAAAATGCAATAACTTACTTAATCTTTGTGCTTAGTTATGCTTTCCTAAGAGAGGAGGAAAGAAGGGGGCTGTGGCAGTGGTATCTGCTCAAGAGAGCAAGACAGTTATGTGCAAGCAAATGTGAAAGACTTGAAGCAAAGAGAATGCCCAAGTCCATGTCAGAAACTTAGGCTTTGCAAACCTGGAAATTGTATCAAAGAAAATCAAAGGTTTTGTGACTTTCTCCATAAAATGCAACAAGACATTTATAAAATAACTAAAAGCTTGTTAGGGTACTAAGTGCCTTGTCGTATTGGTAGCAGCATTATGTTAGAGGCATACTGTCAGTTTGCCAGTAGCTCCTGGGATGCACAAGTGGTTTGAGGCACCAGACAGGCTGCATTGCTGAAATGTTTTCAGAATGATTTTCTCTTGTCTATCAAATTTTTAGAATTGTTTCTGCAGAGAGGAACTGTTTATGGTTTTATATTTGTGTGAATTCTCTCTTGTATACAGACATTAGAGGACAGAGCTTAGACTGCCATCTCTCCTTTCACTGAAGGACTAGGATTTCTCTCTCTTTTTCCCTTAAATTTGTTATTCTAGGAGAATATGTGGAATATTCGGAGTCTTTTCACATAAAAAATATTGTTTCATATCTGAAAAATCAATCTATAAGATCAGATACTGAGTAGTGATGGGAAAAGGACAAACATAAACTCTTTTATTTTACACTTCATCAGAGAACCAGGCTAAAGAGTGGATTATCAAACAGGAGGGGTTAAAATCCTGGAATATCCCCCCTTGCCCCAAGTCTTCCTTTTCCTTTTCATTGAATTCCAGCCAGCAATTCCAAACTAGCAATTTGCCATTCAAGGCACCACGATGCATGCTAGTTTCATTTTTTTTTCCTTCAATTAGACTGATGTAACAGGTTGCAGTTTACCATGCAGGTTGAAGTAATGGATTTGAAAAAATGAACCCTGCAGGACAGCAGGGCTGACAAGAGGTGCCCAGGATGTAGAGCAATCTTATCAAGGCTATACTGACAAGCAGACTCATTATTTTACCCATCACCGGAATATCTTATAATCAGTGAATAAGTTTCTCTTTGCTTTGTCTGCTCTAATTGCATCCACTTTGACTTCCCATTTCAGACAATTTGCATTTTCAAATTAAGATAGCATTACTGTGTTTGTCATCCAATTGCTATCATTTATATAGTTCTGCTTGTGTGCATATGTTGAGGGGGAGAAAAGTTAATTTAGAAAAATCCAGAAGAAACAGCTTTTTCCCATTCACCTTTTCTCTCAGGCTGCAAATTTTTGTGGTTCTCAGCTGCCTCTTGTTACAATGGCAGTCAAATTGCATCCCACCCCTCCCAATTACAATTAAGACAGGTTAAATAAAATCTACATAACTCTGCTCTAGGGCTATTTTTTAAGAAGGATCAAAATACAAAAGTCTTCATTTCAGTCTGGCATCAGTTTTTGCATGAAGATGAAAATATACCAGGGGAATAGAGAGTGCTGTGGAAGGGCTTAAAGGGAAATCTACATCTGAATTTAAAAGGTATATGCATCCTCTGGGATGCTAGTCTGGTTCAGAATCTCCAGAAAAAAGAAATGTCTTTCAGGCAGGCCCCTTAGAACAGGAAAATGCTGCAATTCTTATTGACTGCTTCAGGAAAGGGGCTTTACTGTGTCTTTCTTTTATTGCAAGTAGTCCTTACATGCTATTAAATCTTAACTCTGGCAAGGGCAGTTCTGCTTATCTTCTTAATACCCAAAACATTAAAGGGAAGATTTCTAATTTGTGATGACGTACGGCATTATTTCAGTGTTTCTGTAGTGAGAAGGATGGAGGCTTCTGTGTAGTTTTCTACATCTGTGACAGAATAAGATGCCTTAGTTGACTCTGAGTTGTTTCAAACCAGGCTCTTTAAAATATTATATTGAGATTTAGTGGTTTGAAAACCAACTGACATGCTCACAAATAAAGGCAGAGCTGAGAAATATCCTAAATGAACCACCTTACCTGGCTATAAAAGCCAGTTGGCAGCAAAAGCTAAGTAGCTTATCAAAATATTAGTATATGCAAATGAGGAACTAAATTCACCTGATTTTGCTAGACAGGCAGCTGTGGCCAGCACAGATCCAGTGTAAGAATATTGATAGCAAGACCATTATTTCAGTTATTTAAAGCTAGTGCTATGCACAGTATTTGCAATACACATCTACTGCACTTTTTCTTGTCTTTTTTTCTCCTGGTAGAGAAAAAACAGCATAATGAACAAGACATGAATAAATGATAGGGTTAGATGTATTACAAGCAACTTAGTTACCAAATAATTCTAATTACCTCCTAGCTCCCAAAAAAAAGTTTATGTATCGAATGACACAGTGATTGCATTTGTCCTTCAAGAAGGTGTTAAAGTTTTTTTCTAAAATTTTGCTTTTTTTTTTTTTTTTTTAGGCAAAAAAAAAAAACATTGCTGTTGAAGCATGTAATGAAAAACATAGTCTTGGAGACTTTCTTTGGAGTCATTTACACCTACTCATGTTGTACACTTCTGTATTGAAGTCAGAGAAGTGCCATGGGTTTGGGTAAATTTGAAACCAAAAAATATAAAAGACAAATTGTTCCTTATGGCAGACAACATCAAATAAATAATGAAACTTGTCTTGTCTATTGATGGCTCTACTAATTATAAAATAAGAACATTAAATGAAACTGCCTACCTGTCAATCACCAGCAGTAATACATAGTTAACATATGGGGGTTTATTACTCATTTTTTGGTTTTGTTTTTTTTTTCTTCATTCAAATTCTTCAGGTTTTAGAACTAAGGGAGGTCCTCAGAGAATGAATGGAACTTTCACTCATGAGGGACCTACTTAACTGAAAGGAGGGGTCTCTCAGGAAAGCTGCATCCCCCCTTCCTCACTGGTTCTTGTTCATGAAAGAATGTTCCTCACTCCATCCTCTGCATCCCGTCCTCTGGAGAAAAGGGAGCTGCTTCCTGCGAGGTAGAGATCAGGAAAGGGGAGAGGGAATGACATTGATCCTTTTGGAGTACTGTTCTGAGGAAATGCTCAAGAACACCTGTACAATTGAAGACTATGAGGCTGGAAGAAATGCCACGGGTTATGAATTGTTGCTAGACTAGAAAAGCCAAGATAGCATAGAATCATAGAATAAAATCATAGAACAGAAACATAGAATAGTTGGGGTTGTAAAGAACCTTAAGATCATATAATTCCAACCCCCTTACCATGGGAAGGGACACCTCACACTAAACCATGTCACCCAAGGCTCTGTCCAACCTGGCCTTGAACACCACCAGGGACGAAGCATTCACAGCTTCCCTGGGTAATCCATTCCAGTGCCTCACCACCCTTACAGTAAAACGGTCCTTTCTTACATCCAATCTAAACTGCCCCTGTTAAAGTTTTAACCTGTTACCACTTGTCCTACCACTACAGTCCCCAATGAGGAGTCCCTCCCCAACATCTTTTATAGGCCCCCTTCACATACTGGAAGGTTGCTATGAGATCTCCACACAGCCTTGTCTTCTCCAGGCTGAACAGCCCCAACTTTCTCAACCTATCATCATACAGGAGGTGTTCCAGTCCCCTGGTCATCCTCGTGGCCCTCCTTTGGACTTGTTCCAACAGTTCCATATTCATAAAGTTGGCACCTGCCCACCTCACAAATGTGAAGTTTAACCATGCCAAGTGCAAGTTCCTACACCTGGGTCAGAGCAATCCCAGGCACAGCCAGAAGCTGGGCAGAGAAGAGATTCAGAGCAGGCCTGCGGAGGACTTGGGGGTGTTGGTTGATGATAAACTTAATGAGCCGGCAGCATGTGCTCACAGCCCAGAAAGCCAACCGTATCCTGGGCTGCATCAAAAGAAGTGTGACCAGCAGGTCAAATGAGGTGATCCTGCCCCTTTATTCTGCTCTCATCAGACCTCACTTGGAGTACTGTGTGCAGTTCTGGTGCACTCAACATAAAAATCACATGGAACTGTTGGAACAAGTCCAGAGGAGGGCCACAAGAATGATCAGGGAACTGGAGCACCTCCCATATGATGATAGGCTGAGAAAGTTGGGGTTGTTCAGCCTGGAGAAGAGAAGGCTGCATGGACACCTCATAGCAGCCTTCCAGTATCTGAAGGGGGCTTATAGGGATTGGATATAAGGAGGAAATTTTTTCCTGTTAGGGTGGTGAGGCACTGGAATGGATTACCCAGGGAAGCTGTGAATGCTTCATCCCCGGTGGTGTTCAAGGCCAGGTTTGACAGAGCCTTGGATAACACGTTTTAGTGGGAGGTGTCACTGCCCATGGTAGTGGTGTTGGAACCTCTTAAGGACCTTTCCAACCCTAACTATTCTATGATTCTACAATTCTATGAGACTGGCTTAGCAATTTCATTTGCCAGCTCCTTCAGGACCCACAGATGTATTTCATCAGGTCCCATGGACTTGTACATATTCAGGTTCTTAAGAAGGTCTTGAACCAGATCCTCTCTTACAGTGGCCCAAGGTCTTCATTCTCACAGTCCCTGTGTCTGCCTTCCAAGACTTGGGTGGTGCGGTCAGAGCATTTACTACTGAAGACCGAGACAAAAGAGTCATTCAGAACCTCAGCTTTCTCCAAACCCAGGGTAGCCAGTTCTGATAGCTTCCAGAGAGGGCCCACATTGTCCGTAGTCTGCCTTTTATTTGCAATGTACCTACAGAATCCCTTCCTGCTGTCTTTCACAACCCTAGCCAAATTTAATTCTAACCAGGCCTTACCTTTCCTAACCTGGTCTCTAGCTTCCCGGACAACATCCCTGTATTCTTCCC
The DNA here is from genome assembly GCF_033783945.1 of Neopsephotus bourkii. Lineage (NCBI taxonomy): Eukaryota > Metazoa > Chordata > Aves > Psittaciformes > Psittacidae > Neopsephotus > Neopsephotus bourkii. Next base: position 21,982 of record NW_026901370.1, on the reverse strand, counting down.
AGGCCACCTGTCCTTGTTTCTGCCTTTCATAAGTCTCTTTTTTCCCTTTACCTTTCCTCAGCAGCTCCTTATTCATCCAAGGAGGTCTCCTGGCCCTCCTGCTACACTTCCTCCTAGTTGGGATGAAACTCTCCTGAGCTTGTAGCAGGTGATCCTTGAATCTAAACCAAGAGTCTTGGGTCCCCCTGCCCTCTAGGGCTATATCCCATGGAACCTTACTAAGCAGGTTCCTGAAGAGGCCAAAGTCTGCTCTCTTGAAGTCCAGGGCAGTGAGTTTTCTGCACGCTCTCCTCACTGCCCTGTGGATCGCAAACTCGACCATCTCATGATCACTACAACCAAGGCTTCCCTGGAGCACCTCATTTCCAGCCAGCTCTTCCCTGTTGGTGAGCACGAGGTCAAGCATGGCACCTCTTCTTGTCAGCTCCTCTATTACTTGCAGAAGGAAGTTGTCTTAAACACAGTCGAGGAACCTTCTGGATTGCTTGTGCTGAGCCGTACTGTTGCTCCAACAGATATCATACTGGTTGAAGTTCCCCATGAGTACAAGGGCCTGTGAGCATGAGGCTATTTCTATCTGTCTATAGAGTGGTTCATCCACAGAATCCTCTTGATCAGCCGGTCTGTAAGAGATCCCTACATTAATGTCCCCCATAGCTGTTCTCTTTTTAACCCTAATCCACAAACTTTCTATTTACTGATCAACTGTCCTGACAGAGTTCCATACTCTCCAGCCCATCCCTAACATAAATAGCTGCTCCCCCTCCCCATCTGCCAGGCCTGTCTTTTCTAAAGAGCCTGTAATCTTCTATTCCAACACTTCAGTCATAGCAGCCACCCTGCTTATGTAATACCTGTTATGTTATATCCCCGCAGACATGCACATGTCTCTAATTCCTCTTGTTTGTTCCCCATACTACAGGCATTTGTATAGGGGCATCTGAGCCGAGCTCCAAAGGAAGCGAGCTCATTGGCTGGAGTATCTGAAGTATCTCTACATTGCTCTGAGCATTTATTATAAGCACTGGCAACTGACTGGGTGTTTTGGGATGGAATGATGCCCTCTCCCCTGACACATCTCGTTTAAAGCTTTCTTCACCAGCCTTGCAAGCCTCCTACCAAAATCACTCTTCCCCTTCATTGTCAGACCTAGCTCTACATGAGGCTCCAACAGCCTCCAATAAACCTGGCCTCCCAGATCAAGTCCCATGTTCTAAATACCCAAAACCTTGACTATGACATCACTGTTCTAACCATATATAAACCTGCTAAATCTGCCTAACCTTTTTGAGGTCCTCCCCTTCACAGTATCACAGTATCACAGTAGGTTAGAGATTGGAAGGGACCTCAAAAGATCATCTAGTCCAATCCCCCTGCCGGAGCAGGAACACCTAGATAAGGTTACACAGGAACGTGTCCAGGCGGGTCTTGAATGTCTCCAAAGAAGGAGATTCCACAACCTCCCTGGGCAGCCTGTTCCAGTGTTCCGTCACACTCACCGAGAAGAAGTTTCTTCTCAGGTTTAAGTGGAACCTCTTGTGCTCCAATTTGTATCCATTACCCCTTGTCCTTTCATTGTTTGCCACTGAGAAGAGCCTGGCTCCATCCTCGTGACACTCCCCCTTTATATATTTATATACACTAATAAGGTCACCCCTCAATCTCCTCTCCTCCAAACTATAGAGACCCAGCTCCCTCAGTCTTTCCTCATAAGGGAGATGCTCCACTCCCTTAATCATCTTAGTTGCCCTGCGCTGGACTCTCTCCAGCAGGTCCCTGTCCTTTTTAAACTGAGGGGCCCAGAATTGGACACAATATTCCAGATGAGGTCTCACCAGGGCAGAGTAGAGGGGAAGGAGGACCTCTCTCGACCTACTAACCACCCCCCTTCTAATACACCCCAGGATGCCATTGGCCTTCTTGGCCACAAGGGCACAGTGTCGGCTCATGGTCACGCTGTCGTCCACCAGGACCCCCAGGTCCCTCTCCCCTACACTGCTCTCTAACAGGTCGTTCCCCAGCCTATACTGGAACCTGGGGTTGTTCCTGCCCAGATGCAGGACTCTACACTTTCCCTTGTTAAATTTCATCAAGTTATTCCCCGCCCAGCTCTCCAGCCTGTCCAGGTCCCTCTGGATGGCAGCACAGCCTTCTGGCGTGTCGGCCACCCCTCCCAGCTTAGTGTCATCAGCAAACTTGCTGATAGTACACTGAATTCCCTCATCTAAATCGTTGATGAATATATTAAATAATACTGGTCCCAGTACCGACCCTTGAGGCACTCCACTAGATACAGGCCTCCAACTAGACTCCGCCCCATAGACTACAACTCTCTGGTTTCTCTCCTTCAGCCAGTTCACAGTTCACCTCACTACCCGATCATCCAGACCACACTTCCTCAATTTAGCCGCAAGGATGCTGTGGGAGACCGTGTCAAACGCTTTGCTGAAGTCAAGGTAGACCACATCCACCGCTCTGCCATCATCCATCCACCGTGTTATTTCCTCATAAAAGGCTATGAGATTGGTCAAGCACGACTTCCCCTTGGTGAAGCCATGTTGACTGCCCCTCATAACCCTCTTATCCTTGATATGCCTTAAGATGGCACCAAGTATAAGGTGTTCCATCACTTTCCCAGGAACGGAGGTGAGGCTAACCGGTCTATAGTTACCCGGGTCCTCCTTCTTGCCCTTTTTGAAGACAGGAGTGACATTTGCTTTCCTCCAGTCCTCAGGCACCTCTCCCGTTTCCCAAGACTTGGTAAAGATGATGGAGAGCGGTCTGGCAATGACCTCAGCCAGTTCCCTCAGCACCCGCGGGTGCATCCCATCTGGACCCATGGATTTATGGATATCCAGATTGCTCAGCTGGTCTTTAACCCATTCCTCATCGACTAAGGCAGACCGCTCCGTTGACCTATCTTCATCCGGGGTCTCAGCGGTACAGGGCTCTTCAGGACTGCCTCCAGCAGAGTAGACAGAGACAAAGAAGTCATTCAGTAACTCTGCCATCTCTGCATCTTCTGTCACCAGGGCACCCGTCCCGTTCATCAGCGGGCCTACATTGCCTCTGGTGTTAGTTTTACCTGCCATGTATTTGAAAAAGCTCTTTCTGCTGTCCTTGACCCCTCTCGCCAGCTTTAATTCCAAGGAGGCCTTAGCCATCCTAGCAGCTTTCCTACATCCTCTAGCAGCAGCCTTATATTCTTCCCAAGTGGCCAGCCCTTCTTTCCATGACCTGTAAACTCTCCTCTTCCACTTGAGCATACCGAGCAATTCCCTATTTAACCACGCAGGTCTCCTGACCCTCTTCCTCGACTTCCTACGTGTCGGGATGCTCCGATCTTGAGCTCGGAAAAAGCAGTCCTTGAACGTCAACCAACTATCTTGGGCCCCCTTCCCCTCAAGCAGCCTAGCCCACTGTATTTCCCCTAGCAATCGCTTGAAGAGGCCAAAGTTTGCCCTGCTAAAGTCCAGGGTTGCGATTCTACTTGCTATTCTACTGACCCTACCACACAAGATCCTGAATTCTACCATCTCGTGGTCGCTGCAACCAAGGCAGCCCTCAACCTTCACTCCTTCAACCAGACCCTCCTTGTTAGTGAGGATGAGATCCAGCAGCGCACCTCTCCTGGTTGGCTCACCCACCATTTGCATGAGGAAGTTATCATCCATACACTGGAGGAACCTCCTGGACTGCGGCTGGGTTGCCGAGTAGTCCTTCCAGCAAACATCAGGGAAGTTAAAATCCCCCACGACGACCACGGCCTGTGACCGTGAGGCCGCTGTCAGCTGCCTGTAGAAGGCCTCGTCAACTTCCTCACCCTGATCCGGTGGCCTGTAACAGACCCCCACAACAGCATCGCCCCTGCCAGCCTGCCCCTTAATTCTCACCCACAGACTCTCGACTCGCTCATCATCTGTCCCCGGACAGAACTCAACGCATTGTAGCTGCTCTCGCACGTAAAGAGCAACCCCACCACCCCGCCTGGCTGGCCTGTCTTTCCTGAAAAGGACATAGCCCTCCATGACTATATTCCAGTCATGTGAGCTGTCCCACCACGTCTCTGTAATTGCCACCAGATCATAATCTCCCGACTTAACACAGGTTTCTAGCTCCTCCTGCTTATTTCCCATGCTGCGCGCATTGGCGTACAGACATTTCAGGGAGCGAGCCGAGCACACCGATTTCACCCTAGGATTACAGGAGGCCTCCCAGTCTTCAGCAATTCCGGAGCGCTGTCCCACTGAGACAAGCCCAGCTACAACCCCATCCCCCTTCAAATCTAGTTTAAAGCTCTCCAAATGAGCCCCGCTAATTCGTGCCCCAGCATCCTTTTACCTCTGTGCGATAAACCTTTCCCACATGCCAACGTCCAGGCCGGTGCCCTATAAAACCAGTCGTTATCAAAGAATCCAAAGCCCTGCCTGGAGCACCAGCCTCGAAGCCAATCGTTTATGGACTGCATTTTCCCATTCAGTCCCACATCATCAACAGAAGATGGAAGGAGCGAAGAGAAGATCACCTGAGCCCCAGAGTCTTTCACCATCCGCCCCAAGGCCCTGTAGTCTTTCTTCATCTCCCTCAGAGTGCGGGAAGCAAGTTCCCCTTCACCCATCTGGAAGACCAGCAGCGGGTAGTAGTCTGTCGGGCGCACCAGGTCGGGGAGCACCCTGGTGATATCCCTGATCCGGGCTCCAGGCAGACTACACACTTCCCCTTTATCCTGGAGAATTTATTGATTGTCTGAGCTCACCACCTCTCCCAGGGCTCTGTAGTCCTTCTTAATGTTCTCCAGGCTACTGCTACTTGTATCACTAGCACTCCTATAGACCACTAGAAATAGGTGATAGTCAGTGGGACTTACTAAAGCAGGCAGCCTCTCTGCAACATCCCTGATCCGAATCCCTGGTAGGCATCACACCTCCCTTGAGACTGGGTCAGGCTGACAGCTGGGTACCTCTGAGCCTTTCAAAGTAGAGTTCCCTACTACTACTACTGCGACCCGCCACTTTCTCCTGGCAGCACTAGTAGTGATCTTCTTTACCAGGGCAATAGCCAGTTGTTCATGTTGTGAGGTGTGTGTTTCCTCATTAGCCCCCCGCAGAACTGCAAAGCCGTTCTAGGTGGGGACATCAGATTTAGGAGGAAGCCCTTTGCTTTTAATTGTCTTCTGCCTCCTTTTCCTTTTTTTTTTTTTTTTTACTATTTCCCAGCTTCCTGGGTTTACGTCTGTCTTCTTTCTTGCATAAGCTACAATGGATGCTTGAGGCCCCTGCACTGTTTGGGCCTGGAGCAAGCAGTCCTGCTTCCTCTCAGCTGCATCCCGCAGCTCAGCCATCTGCTGCAGGAGGACCTCCACTAGGGAACACCGAATGCAGCCTTCGCATTGTGCACCCTCTCCACAGGAGACCAGTTCAGGCACTTTCTACACTCCGAGCTCTGTGCTGCAGCCTTCTCTCTCATCAGTCCCATCTGGTTGCCCATGCTGGCCACTGCCGGGGCAGCCAGAGCAGAGTTCCCAGACCGGGTCCTGGTCATGAGGCGAGGGCTCACCATCCCACTCGTGCTGCCCGCATGATCTGACCTGCCACGCTCCTACTCGCTCACGGTCCCTGGGGCAGGTTTTTAACCAGTCAGGGCTGGTGCCGCTCCTCCTGATTCCTCCCCCTGTGAGCCTCTGCTCGCGTCAGCTGAGCTGCCGGCTCCTGGACAGGTCCTGTCGAGGACTTGAGGCTCCCTCCGTGGCTCTCACCGTTCTGAGTTGAGGCTCCTGGATGCTGAAATTACCTCCTCTCAGGTGCTGAAGGCGTCCTCTCTTGAGATACTCACCTCAGCAATTGACCAGTAACGGCCAGTGATGACCAGTTTAAATCTGCTGTCACCCCTCTTGGCTCTTGAATCAGCTGCTCGTATCAGATGAGCTGCTGGCTCCTGGATATCTATGCAGTAGCTGCTGTCTGTGGGCTTGGAAATTTTGAGACCTTACAAAATTAGAAAGTATGAAACTCCTGCATCTGTTAATCCATGAATATTGAGATTTCTAAGTGTTTGATGACATAAAGAAATATCCCTTTTATAAAAACCAGCTTCCACCACCACTGAAAGTTCAGGTCTGATGTCACATTTTTCGAAAATTATGAATGAACAGGAGTGTATCATCAGTATTAAGAATAGCAACTTATAAACATAGAGACAAATAACTTCAGATAAGAGAAAATTAAATCATCATTTTGAGTAATTTGAAAGTAATTGGAATGAAAACAGTCCCTAAAGGTATATCTAGTTCTTCCCAGTATATATAAGGGTACATATAAAACCAAAACTATTTTTTCTTTATTTCCAATCAGATTTCCATAATGAAATAAGGGACTTAGCAGTGTCTCATTAACAGTTTCTAGGAAACTGGTATCTAATAAAGACCATCTGGGAACTACTAGCAAAAAATCATTAATAAGATACACAATGTCATTAAAAAGAAAATCCCTATGTAAAATTCTTGAATTTTTAGCGAAAAAAAAATCTTTATTTCAATAAATAAAGAATCATTTTCATTGGACATATCTGAACTGTGAAATATTTTTCAGGGAGGGTTGTGTGTGTTTGTTTGTTTTGAGAGGCTATTTTACGTGTACCTAACAGATTTTCTTTCAATATTTTTCATAACACATCTCCTTTTCAAAGTACCATAGACAACTATGGTGGTTGTATATCTGTTCCCCCCTTTTTCAAGTGGTAATGACTTTGTCCAGTCTTATCTACACTTCTGATACACCTCAAGCACCTCTTGACAGAGGTACATAATACATGCAAAGCATCACTGGAGTCACCTACTGGTTGGGCATCATGGGGAAGCTCAGGCTACAGGAGGGAAGGAAGATACTGAATCTGATAAAGATTCTGAAATCTGATACTTCTGTTCCTGCAAAACATTTTACAGAGGTGTAATTTAAAGTGCATGTGATGTAAAATTACGTACCAGATCTCAGAACTGATTATGTGGTTGTACTTTTTGCTTAATTAAAAATAGCTATTTGGGTTTTCATCTGAGGTTATCAATGCACTGAAATTTCTGTCCCATGGAAAAGCATTATGACTGCTGTCATGCTGGGGCCCTTGACAGTGTGAACCAGTGCACATTGTGCTGTGCACCCTCAACCCACTCCCTTACTTTAGTTTTTCTTTAGCACATGCCAGAGTTTCCTTCTATTCCTAAAGTCTTAGATCTGTTCTCTGCTTCTCTCTAACCCTCACTCCCTCCTGGGTCTTGACCATCACTACATCACTACAACCAAGGCTGTCTCTGATTGCCACCTCCCCAGCATCTCCTCCTTTCCACTGACCAGCAGATCCAGCTCTGCCTTGTCCCTGCTTGACCCCTCCAGGACCTGTACCGTGAAGTTATCCCTGACACACTCTGGAGATTCCCTCAATATGCATTTCCCTCTCAGCTGAAATCAAAGAGGTTGAAGTCCCACAGGAGAAACGGGGTCTGTGGCCAGAGATCAGATGGTTACTAGCAGCCCCCATGGCATCATCTGTTCCCTCGCCCTCTACTCCAGCCTTGATTTACTTGCTCTCACTCATGCATTACACGTCCCATAGGAGAGATTCACACATCCCAGCTGCTCCCTCATGAAGAGAGCCACCTCTCCTCATCATCCCTGACACCCTCTGCTGAGAAGCTTGCAACCATCTGTCGTGGTTTAAACCCAGTCAGCCACACAGTTTCTATTTTCCCCTCTCTTTTTTTTCCTTCCCCTCCCACCCCCACCCTGCTCCCAGAGGGATGGGGAGGAGAATCAAAAGAATGTAACTCCTATGGGTTGAGATAAGAACAGTCCAGTAACTAAGGTATAACACAAACCACTGCTGCTGCCACCAACAGTAATAATGATAAGGGAAATAACAAGGGAAGAGAATATGACACCACCCGCTGAAACGAGCTTGACCGAGCACCGACCGATGCCTCCTCCAACCCCGCAGTGCCCTAGCCCTTCTGAGTAACTCTCAGTTACATCCTGGGCATGACGTGCTGTGGTACAGAATACTGCTTTGGTCAGTTTGTGTCAGGTGTCCTTTCTCTGCATCCTCACGATTTTCCCTCCTCCCGAGCAGATCATGAGACTCACAAAGTCCTTGGTCAGTCTAAACATTTGAGCAGTAACTAAAAACATCGGTGTTATTAGCACTGTTCCTAGGCCTAAAGTAAAAAACACAGCGCTGCACCAGCTACCGAGAAGGAGAAAAATGATACTGCTGAACCCACTACACCATCTGTCACAACACACAGGTCACACAAGCTCTTTCACTACATTTCAGTTATTCCAGCAACATCATATGCCATCTGTATGTCCAGTCCCTAGTTATCACAGTCCTTTTAGTTATGTTTCTGCCTCTGCCTCAGCCTTGTACCCCTAAGATATTCACAGAAGTAGCTGTCATGAAGTAACACCTGTGTATAGAGAAAAATAATTATTCTGTTCACATGCTTTTTGTGCTTTTTGGCAGACTGATGCTGTTTCCTTAAAAGCATTTTTATGGGTGCAGAGTGCTGTCCATTCTCGTAACTCATCACCGACCAAAACCCTCATGCAGAAAAATGTCCCAGGTTTGATGGAGCACACAACTTTGCCTCCTCTTGATGCATCATTTTGCCTCCTATATCTTCCTAGATATAGGAGGCAAAAAATTATTCCTGATGTGACAAGAAGATATCTTCCCAGAGCTAAACTCCACTGGGTCCATCAATTCTAACAGGATTATGCTTTGGGACTTTTCCTGATGTAAGGCAAACAAGGGTGCTCATGCCGTTTATAATCACAAGGAACAAGGATTGCTATCAGTCCTTTTCAAATAATTATCTCAGAGGCACTCCCCAGGCTGAATTGCCCTTTGAAGAACTGTTTATAATTATCAAAACAGAATTAAAAATAGCTAAAAAGGATCACAATTAGCTAAATGTCAGCGTTTCACCACAATTATTCAACAAAGAAAAAGCTAATGACTAACTGAACTGTCTCAAATCATTATGATCAGGTAACATTGGTAGAAATTCTATTCTATATCATTCAAATTATTGCTGTTTTGTTGCAAGTTTACTGCATAGATGGTGAAGGTGAACCACAGAGAGTGAATGTTAGACTTCTTCCCTATATATTTGTTTAGTTGGGTGGCCTGATTGACCTAATGTAAGCATATAGATCAATTCTAAATAGGAGGTTTGTGAAGGGAATAGATGAACTGAGTTGTTTCGGTTTTGTTGCTTGCTTTGTTTTGTTTTTTAAATACAAAACAGGAATGGAAGAACACAATGTAAAGCAATTAAGTGCTCTTCTGCTGCCATTTGCCCTCCCCACTGAGACCCTTACCTGGTCCCAGAAACAAGTTCCCTTTAGTAAAAATACATATCTTCATACAGATCCCCTGGAATTTCACTCATAATGGCTTTATTTTGTCTTTATGCTGTAACATTTGCCTTACTCATTTTCTTGCAAGTTGTCATGAATAGCTCCTTGAGCCCATGAATCCTCAGCTTCAGTGCCTAAGGATAGCAGTCTCTCTTCACTATGTAGGACCTTATTTGGGTGGACAGCGAAGTGATAATCCATAAAAACTCCTGTTCTGTGGCTGCAATGACAGTCATAGAGTCATAAAAGTTATTTATGTCAGAAAGGACTTTTGGAGGTCACCTGGTAAAGCTTCCACGTCACAGCCAGGCACACAGGAGCAGACTCACACACAGTGAAGATCCTGTACACTCTCCGAAAAACCTTCCCAGGTCAGCCCCTGTCACAAAGGAGAGAAAACCTCACCTGGTAGAAAGGCCAATTCCTTTTTTACAGCATAACAACAGAATTTTGGGGTTATTTAGAGACTTGCACTAATTGGAGAAAACCAGTTCAGCTTTCTTTTAGGCCTTAATTTCTTCTGGTTTCCATATCTACCTGTGTGCATTTCAGAAGGAGAATTGCTGTTTATTTAAGAAAGAAAGACACATAATTTTGCTCCCTGCAATGGAATCTGGGATTGTTTTCATCCAGTTACTTCTATAGTATATAGCACTGAAAGTCAAAATTTACAAATATTCAAAAGCAATAATGTTGACATTGAAAGAAGGGACATTGTAGTAGGTGATCCCATTCTGAAAGGAACAGAGGGCCCGATATGCAGTTGACCCTCATCACAGGGAAGTGTGTAGTCTGCCTGGAGCCCGGATCAGGGATATCACCAGGGCGCTCCCCAACCTTGTGTACCCGACAGACTACTACCTGCTGCTGGTCTTCCAGACGGGTGAGGGGGAAGCTCCTTCCGGCAGTCTGAGGGGGATAAAGAAAGACTACAGGGCCTTGGGGCGGATGGTGAAAGAGTCTGAGGCTCAAGTGATCTTCTCCTCACTCCTTCCATCTTCTGTTGATGTGGGACTGAATGGGAAAATTCAGCCCATAAACGATTTGCTTCGAGGCTGGTGCTGCAGGCAGGGCTTTGGATTCTTTGATAACGGCTGGTTTTATAGGGCACCGGCCTGGACATTAGCATGTGGGAAAGGTTTATCGCACAGAGGCAAAAGGATGCTGGGGCACGAATTAGCAGGGCTCATTTGGAGAGCTTTAAACTAGATTCAAAGGGGGATGGGGTTGTAGTTGGGCTTGCCCCAGTGGGGCAGCACTCCAGAATTGATGAAGACTGGGAGGCCTCCTGTAACCCTAGGGTGAAATCGGTGTGCTCAGCTCGCTCCCTGAAATGTCTGTACACCAATGCGCGCAGCATGGGAAATAAGCAGGAAAAGCTAGAAACCTGTGTTAAGTCAGGAGATTATGACCTGGTGGCAACTACAGAGACGTGGTGGGACAGCTCACATGACTGGAATATAGTCATGGAGGGCTATGTCCTTTTCAGGAAAGACAGGCCAGCCAGGCGGGGTGGTGGGGTTGCTCTTTATGTGCGAGAGCAGCTACAATGCACTGAGTTCTGTCCAGGGACAGATGACGAGCGAGTTGAGAGTCTGTGGGTGAGAATTAAGGGGCAGGCTGGCAGGGGCGATACTGTTGTGGGGGTCTGTTACAGGCCACCGGATCAGGGTGAGGAAGTTGACGAGGCCTTCTACAGGCAGCTGAGAGCGGCCTCACAGTCACAGGCTGTGGTCGTCGTGGGGGATTTTAACTTCCCTGATGTTTGCTGGAAGGACTACTCGGCAACCCAGCCGCAGTCCAGGAGGTTCCTCCAGTGTATGGATGATAACTTCCTCATGCAAATGGTGGATGAGCCAACCAGGAGAGGTGCGCTGCTGGATCTCATCCTCACTAACAAGGAGGGTCTGGTCGAAGCAGTGAAGGTTGAGGGGCTGCCTTGGTTGCAGCGACCACGAGATGGTAGAATTCAGGATCTTGTGTGGTAGGGCCAGTAGAATAGCAAGTAGAATTGCAACCCTGGACTTTAGCAGGGCAAACTTTGGCCTCTTCAAGCAATTGCTAGGGGAAATCCCATGGGCTAGGCTGCTTGAAGGTAAAGGGGCCCAAGATAGTTGGTTGACGTTCAAGGACTGCTTTTTCCGAGCTCAAGATCAGAGCATCCCGACACGTAGGAAGTCAAGGAAGAGGGTCAGGAGACCTGCGTGGCTAAATAGGGAATTGCTGGGTATGCTCAAGTGGAAGAGGAGAGTTTACAGGTCATGGAAGGAAGGGCTGGCCACTTGGGAAGAATATAAGGCTGCTGCTAGAGGATGTAGGAAAGCAGCTAGGATGACTAAGGCCTCCTTGGAATTAAAGCTGGCGAGAGGGGTCAAGGACAGCAGAAAGAGCTTTTTCAAATACATGGCAGATAAAACTAACACCAGAGGCAATGTAGGCCCGCTGATGAACGGGACGGGTGCCCTGGTGACAGAAGATACAGAGATGGCAGAGTTACTGAATGCCTTCTTTGTCTCTGTCTACTCTGCCGGAGGCAGTCCTGAAGAGCCCTGTACCTCTGAGACCTCAGATGAAGTCAGGTCAACGAAGCAGTTTGCCTTAGTTGATGGGGAATGGGTTAGAGACCAGTTGAGCAATCTGGACATTCATAAATCCATGGGTCCAGATGGGATGCACCCGCGGGTGCTGAGGGAACTGGCGGAGGTCATTGCTAGACCACTCTCCATCATCTTTACCAAGTCTTGGGAAACGGGAGAGGTGCCTGAGGACTGGAGGAAAGCAAATGTCACTCCCGTCTTCAAAAAGGGTAAGAAGGAGGACCTGGGTAACTATAGGCCAGTCAGCCTCACCTCCATTCCTGGGAAAGTGATGGAACACCTTATCCTTGGTGCCATCTTAAGGCATATCAAGGATAAGAGGGTTATGAGGCGCAGTCAACATGGCTTCACCAAGGGGAAGTCGTGCTTTACCAATCTCGTAGCCTTTTATGAGGAAATAACACGGTGGATGGATGATGGCAGAGCGGTGGATGTGGTCTACCTTGACTTCAGCAAAGTGTTTGACACAGTCTCCCACATCATCCTTCCGGCTAAATTGAGGAAGTGTGGTCTGGATGATTGGGTAGTGAGGTGGACTGTGAAGTGGCTGAAGGAGAGAAGCCAGAGAGTTGTAGTCTATGGGGCGGAGTCTAGTTGGAGGCCTGTATCTAGTGGAGTGCCTCAAGGGTCGGTACTGGGACCAGTGTTATTTAATATATTCATCAATGATTTAGATGAGGGAATTGAGTGTACTGTCAGCAAGTTTGCTCATGACGCTGAGCTGGGAAGAGTGGCCGACACGCCAGAAGGTTGTGCTGCCATTCAGCGAGACCTGGACAGGCTGGAGAGTTGGGCGGGGAATAACTTGATGAAATATAACAAGGGAAAATGTAGAGTCCTGCATCTGGGCAGGAACAACTCCAGGTTCCAGTATAGGTTAGGGAATGACCTGTTAGAGAGCAGTGTAGGGGAGAGGGACCTGGGGATCCTAGTGGGCGACAGGATGACCATGAGGCAACACTGTGCCCTTGTGGCCAAGAAGGTCAATGGCATCCTGGGGTGTATTAGAAGGGGGGTGGTTAGTAGGTCGAGAGAGGTCCTCCTTCCCCTCTGCCCTGGTGAGACCGCATCTGGAATATTGTGTCCAGTTCTGGGCCCCTCAGTTCAAGAAGGACAGGGACCTGCTGGAGAGAGTGCAGCGCAGGGCAACTAAGAAGATTAAGGGAGTGGAGCATCTCCCTTATGAGGAAAGACTGAGGGAGCTGGGTCTCTACAGTTTGGAGAAGAGGAGATTGAGGGGTGACCTTATTAGTGTATATACATATATAAAGGGGGAGTGTCACGAGGATGGAGCCAGGTTCTTCTCAGTGGCGAACAATGATAGGACAAGGGGCAATGGGTACAAAGTGGAACACAAGAGGTTCCACTTAAACTTGAGAAGAAACTTCTTCTCAGTGAGGGTGACAGAAGACTGGAACAGGCTGCCCAGGGAGGTTGTGGAGTCTCCTTCTCTGGAGACACTCAAAACCCACCTGGACACGTTCCTGTGTAGACTTATCTAGGTGTTCCTGCTCCGGCAGGGGGATTGGACTAGATGATCTTTTGAGGTCCCTTCCAATCTCTAGCATACTGTGGTACTGTGACAGTGTGACCTTATCTCCCTTTGATTAAGTTGCTAGGATATAATTGTGTCAGCCGTAACTTGCTCTAGTCATAGACACTAAGTGGTAATAGTTTCAGATATATTCTGGACCATGGTAGTCTGCTAGACTGCCGTCAAATAATAGTGATGCCTTGGAAAAGTCAGCAGAACCAACCTTTTTCACACACTTTACTTTTTTCTGCTACTTTTGCCTTTACTAGGTAAAATGCTCTTTGTTTATAAAGGTCTGATCCCTTGAAACTCATTCATACCGAAAACAAAACCAAACAGCTCCAAACATTAGTCAAAAGCATGTTTTCATAGGAACTGTTTGTCACAAAAAATGAGCTATTTTAAGAAACATACCTCAGAAATACAGGAAAAGTACAAAAAAACTCTAGCTCTCAGATTTTGGATCTGAGATACCCCATGCAAAATGCTGATGTGTGGGGAAACCAAACTAAATATATCTGTCCACATTTTCTATAGTACTTTCTATACAGGCACAGTAAGCAGGATGAATGATCTTGTGTATGAGATCCTTTCTGCAATATAATAGCCTTTGGTATGTCAGCTGTCTAACTACTAATCTAATTTCATAAAATATCCAAGAATTATGAAAGATTTAGTTCCTAGATGTGGAAAACAGTGTGAACCACTTTAGACAGATGAGGTTGGTCTAGCTGTATTACGTAGTCTTACACAGCTTTTTTCAATATATTTTTTCTTTTTTTTTATATCTACTAGGAATAATCATGAGATATTTCCCTGTTTACAGTACTCTGGATCCAATGTATTTCATGATTACATGTTTCTGATTGGTTTGGAAACTATTTGCAGGTTTTATGTAAAATCTGCTTTGATCAAAGTGAGTTGTCCTCTCAAATTAAGAAGTCTTGGATCACACTTCAGCTCCTGAATTCTGGAAACACTGTCTGAATAATTTTAATAAAAAAAAAAAAATAATCAAGCTTGCTTAGAAGTAGTTGTAGTCAGAAGCAGGTTAATTAATAACAGCAGCACTAATAAGGAACTCAGAAAAAGAGTGAATATGCATGTTTCAGTGTTTCCACTTCAAAGGATTTGCTCCACACATTTTGTTCAACTGGTGCCAAAATACAATCCAAGTTCTCTCATGTAATAGACTTACTACCCAAAAAGACCAAACTAAACCAAAACAAAAAGATAAAATAAACAACCAACCAACAACAAAACAAACCAACAAAGTAACTAAACAAAACCCTCAAAACACAACAAAAACACCAAAGGAAGAAACAAATCAAAAGACAAAAATCTCTGGTCCATCATTCCATTAAGTTTCAATTTTATCAATCCAATGGCATTTATCAAGCTGCACCTATGGTTTGCACACTAGCAGGGCATTTGATAAAAGACATTTTAGTTCAGGTTTGGCCTTATACAGAATAGGAAATAGAAATAATGGGCCACTAATTCTATTAGAGGGAAGGTCAAAAGAGAGACATTAATCTACATACCATTTCAAGTTGCTTTCATAGAATCATAGAATCAACTAGGTTGGAAAAGACCTTTAAGATCATCTAGTTCAACATTTATCCCAGGACTGCCCAGTCCACCACTAAATCATGTCACTAGGGGCTTAATCTTGTTTTTGATCACTGCCAGGGATTGTGATTCCATCACTTCCCTGGCAAGCATGTTCCAATGCTTAACAACGCTTTTAGTGAAGGCATTTTTTCTTGCTATCCAAACTAAACCTCCCCTGGCACAGTTCTATCACTTGGTATTTGGGACAAGAGACCAGCTACCTCCTTGCTCCATCCTCCTTTCAGGCAGTTGCAGAGAGCCATAAGATCCTGTCTTGGGCTCAGCTCTAGCAGTTATTTTTCTCCTTCTTAGTAGCTGGTACAGTGCTGTGGTTTTTTTTACTTTAGCCTGAGAACAGTGCTGATAACACTCTGCTGTTTTTAGTTGTTGCTAAGTAATGTTTACTCTGATCAAGGACTTTTCAGTCTCCTGCTCTGGCAGTGAGGAGGAGCATGGGAAGCCATGAGGAAGTGGAGAAATGACACCTGAGCCAAACTTGTCAAAGGGGTATTCCATACCACGCATCATGCCAGCTATATAAACTGGGGAGAGTCACCTGGAAGGCTCACATCGCCGCTTGGGTCAGGCTGGGTATCGGTCAACAAATGGTGAACAATTGGATTGTGTATCGTGTTTATTGTTTTCTTTTCCTTTTCCCCTTCCAGTTTATATTCTGTCCCCTTATTATTTCCCTTATCATTATTACTATTGGTGGTAGCAGTAGTAGGTTTTTATTATACCTTAGCTACTGATCTGTTCTTATCTCAACCCATGCGAGTTACATTCTTTAGATTCTCCTTCCCATTCCTTCTGCAGCAGGAGGGAAGAAGGGTGGGGAGTGAGCAAGCAGCTGCATGGTTCTGAGTTACCGTCTGGGCTTAAACCATAACAGGTCCTAACTGAGCTTCCTATTCTCCAGACAGAACAATCCCAGTTCCCTCAGCCATCCCTCATCAGACCTATTCTCAAGACCATACACCAGCTCTGTTGCCCTTCTCTGGACTCACTCCACCACTTCAGTGTCTCTCTTGTGAGAGAGAGTGAGTGAGGGGCCCAGAAAATGAGGGACCCAGAAGTGAACACATTATTTGAGGTATGGCTTCACCAGTGTGGAGTAGACAACAACCACTTCCCTAGTCCCGTTGGCCACACTTTCTGATAAAAGCCAGGATGCTATTGGTCCCCTTGGCTGCTTTAGTACACTGCTAGCTTATGTTCAGTCAGCCATCAATCTGTACCCCCAGGTCAAAAATTCTGTGTAAAGCCAACAAAATATTTTGGGGCCGGTCTTCCACAAATCTGAAACCAGATTCCTGACAAATTCCTGTGTGAAACCTCACCATGCACCTCATCCTAGTCAAATTACACTATCTCTGTGAGTAGCTTTTTCTGAAGTGAACAAGGAATGTTGTTTGCTTGCTTCAGGAATCGAGAAACCGGAGATGGTGTACATTCTTGTATCACCTAGACAAGCTCTGATTCTTATCAGCATCTCACATACGTGTCACACTAGAAGTTGCACAGTTGCTCTAATGCACACAGCCCTTATGGACAGCGCACAATCCAGCCCCCCACCACACAGACAGATACACAGAAAATATATTATAAATTACTTCAAAATGTGATACTTCAAAAGCAGCCTGAAAGAAAAGTCTTCTTTTTGAAGGGACTCAACCTGGAATTTCAGACAGCCAGAGGTAAGTCAGCTCCTGTATGACCAAAAGCAAATTTGGACTGCTAATATTACTGAGACCCTATGATGGATATTTAACTTTTACCTCTGTTTTTCCAATGAGGACAGGAAGCAAAGCTCAGCAACTGTTTAGCATGCTGCCCATGCTGACCATCTATGTCTTTTTTCTTGTAATATTCATGAATCAATGCTGATGACAATGGAAATTCAAAAAATGGCATTTTCTTTCTATAGCTGTCATGACAATTTTTGAAAAGGTTTTTTAGGAAGTGTAATTTAACATCTAAATGGGTAGATGGGTGGCATGATAGCTGTGAAAACAGTCTCCCTGCTGGGATTGTAATTTTTCAGTGCTTTGCAACTTTGCATTTCTTGTCCTTTCAGTCATGCTCCTTGTTAAGAAGGATTGGCTGTTCTGAAACATGCCTTAGGCAGTGTCCTCTGTGGTATGTTTAGAAAAGGATTGCAACAACGCGATAAAAAAAGTAAATTCAAAAATCTGTTACCACGGCATTATTTCAGGTAAATCTGGATTTTATTATTACAGTATTAAATATTAGAATAACATGGATGAGAGTGTAAGAGAGGGAGTACACGTGAGTGAAAAGAATGGACATTGTACAATATTAGGGCATTAAAGAGGCATCATACCCTTGAGGACATACGCTTTTATTTTCATGTCCAAGAATATGTCCACAATAAAAACACCTCACTTTTTAAGCAATCACTGGGGACACTGACTTGGTACCAGAATAAAAGAACAATTCAAGGGCTCAAATTCCATGTGAATACCACAGGTTTTGGGGAGCAAATATCACATTCCTGTGAAACCTGGTTCAGCAGCACTGTCAACACTCTTTCCTTCCTTACAATAGTCTCAGCAATTACAGATTTGGGGTGCCAGGTGGAACAGGTTATTTGGGTTTTCTTGGTATGGAACTGTTCAGTGTTAATTTTTAAACCCAATCTGGGTGAAAAACAAACCCTCCGCTCACCCAGGCAGCATCCTTAGAAAACATCAAACTGCAGAGCCATGTCTTCCACATTAGTCCTGGAGTTACTGGCTTCTGCGGGGTGAGAAAAAGATTGCCAGGACTCATCTGTTCACTCAAAGACTTCTCCAAGATGAAGGGAAGTAATATGCCCCTTGTTTTGAAGCTGTCCCTTTATGCAGTACTTGCTTCTCTTCATATGCTTATGAAGAGAAAACATGAAAATATTCACTCCTGTACAGTTGCATCAGTCAAAGTCAATTGTTTATTTGGTGCTCAGTGAGATATGCAGAATTAATTAACACTTCACTACAACCCTGAAATCCCTTAAGACTGATGCCAGCATAGAACTGATGGAGAAATATTTATTTAAATTATTCCATTCAACTAACTATTGAAAACAAAATGATTAATTGATACACTTACTCAGGTATCTCTTCCATCAGAGAACATTCATATTTAATATATTCTCCTTCTTTAGCCTGCAATACCAAACTGGCAGCATGCTGTTTATAGGAAAATATAAACTTCCAATGGATTTGGTTTGGTTTGCTTGTTTGTATGGGTTTTTTTTTTTACAGAAGACAACGCACTTAGAAACGAATAGCAGTAGATTGACTATGACAAGTTAAGATTTTATTACAAGCCCAAGGAACCTTGGGTTATTTTTAGACATTCATACATCACTTGGACACATTCCAGAGTATATTGTTTATGTATATACTATTGGGGTTCTGACTAAGAATGTTCTTAACTATTTTGAATTAGGACTTTAACTGGTGAATTAATATCTATTAAAGTGTGAGAGATGAACAATGGGGGGTGTCTGGGGTTGTCATTCCATCATAACTTTATATCCAAAAATAGCCCAAATGTAGTGGCATTTTCAGGAAAGGAAACAAGCCTACTGCTGCGTGTGTTACCAATAGTTATCTATTATTTTTTTTTTAAATACACTCTTATTTAAACAAGGACTTAAATTTTATTCAATTTGCCTAACTTCTTAAGAGGTAATTAGCAGAAATGCTTTACTTTTAAGAGTTATTTGTGTCCTGAACATCCAGGAGATACTCAAACACTTTGAAAACAAAACTTTGCCTTGAACATTGTCTCCCACATCTATGGAGACTACGTATTCGTTACTATATAGTATACTTATGTTATTATAGCTATATATTAGTATTACTGTTGTTGTTATTACTGCAACGTAATGAAGTGGACTTAGTAGGAAGCACTCCACAAAATTCAGTTTGCTCATTTCAGACTCAGCTGAAATACATCAAACGCTTGAGTTTCTGTTGAAGCTAGGAGTTGGCAGATGTCTACCAATGGATTGTTGCCTAAATTACATGAAAACTCAAAATCTGGTCTTCCTAGGGAAACAGGTGAAGCAGACTGCCTTAAACTGCAGAGCCAAGAGGAGCCACTGGTGAGTGCCAGACAATTTCCCAGGGATCAACAAAGGTAGCTGTGGGGTTGAGAAGAGCATCAGTTCAACTGCAAAGCGGCAGTGACAGTATCTCTGGAAACACCCTTTGTTCTCCAAAACATCATAGGACAGTGTTTCTCTCCCATGTTCTTTCTACTCAAGGAGCTGAGAGGAGGGAAGAAAGTGCTTTAAATTTAAATCATCTGTCAAATTCTTGACATTATAAGGATGGAATATAATTATAATGAAAGTCTCCAAAGCTTGCTTTGTTGATAGAAAGCAAATCTTCACAGACAATTCTATGAAATTAAATAATATCACCAAGGAAGCCGCATGACAATGGAATATTTTTCTAAATTTTTAAATCCTGGAAAGATTCTACAAATATATATTTTTTTAAACCACAGTCTATTGGCATAAAAATTTACAAGGAGAGATAAAGGTCTTAGTCATTAGACATGTCAGCTGAATAAATTCCATAATTTCCTATTTTTATAGGATAGGTATATTTTTATAGGTATAATTACCTAGACATGAGTCAAAGTATCCTGGTTTTATTACACTTACAGGCAATGTGTGGAGTTAGGCAGCTCTAAGAAGGAACCATATTTGAGGTTTGACCATTCATACTTGATTTACTATATCTATATACTGTTATATATAAAAATATATATGAGATACTTATAAATCATTATAATCCCTTTCCAAGAACAAGATTAGAAAGTAACAAGTTTTGATTATGGAGGGTTTGCAGAATGATGTTCAATTATTTCCCTCGGAATTTCTAATACATGTATTTATTGAAATATTTGAGCAGATGGAGTCACCATCTGAGCAATTATAAGGGCTTCCCGGGAAAACACCATATCATTACTTTTTTAACTCATATAAATGCATGTGACAAAACAAGCAGGGAGAGATGCAGAAGGAAACCTTCACAGTCTATCTCAGATCTTTCCCTCAAATTATATATTCTGAAAAGCTTATGCAGAACTACATCTTCATGGACAAAACAATTAGTTGCTTGCACCAGTGCTAAGGCCTTTGGATAGAAAGGGCAGTAGAAGATTTTAAACTATGTAACTAATCAAGTGAAGAGTAAAAGTGATTTCCAACAGTGACATGGGACCACAATAACATATCTTTATTCAGAATTTACATTGGGGAAATAATAAGGTGCTATCATCATTAATCATTTTTCAGCAGAGAAAACAAGGATTGAATTTAGCAATTTGTCTTTTCTGCCCTTTCAGATTTCACCAAAGTTTTCTTGCTGTTTAAATAGTGCAGAGGTTAAGTGGAATAATATATCCTCTTCATTCCATTTAGAGTGATTTATAACCATAGCTGAAAATTAAATAAAAATATTTATGTTTAACACATACTGATGCTGGTTTTACTTTTTGCACAAACTAATTCCGACTCAATATGTTGAATTCAATTCTATTTTCCACCTTACTAACTTTTTAAAATGCCCATCATGATTACTAGTCTGGGGAGGTTCTTTTTTCTCAGACAGGACTGAAAGTGTGCTCATACAAATTTACTGATTCAAAAGAGATAGTCTGTTAGTCTATTTCCCAAATACATTTCCCAAATACTAATAACAAAACTAAGCTAAGGTCTTGTAAGAATACTCCAGTCATAGAAGTATTTTATCATTAAAATTTATTTGTATTCTGCTACTGGCGGTCACTTGTTATGGTACTATTAAGAATAGAGATGTGTATTTTACTGTACATATCTAACTACATCAGTGGTTGCAGTGACAGTCACAGGCTTAGAAGCTGTCTCATATGCTAAAATCTGGTTATACAGATCCTAAGATGGCACATAGATGGATTGCAGCTGGATAGATGATCATTGACTCTTTTTCTATTATATTAAGTACCTATAAAAATCATGTAGATGGACACCCTTGACTTCTTTTTATCGTAGTTGAATGCTATACAGCAACATTTAAACCAAAAGAATTATTTTCCTTTAGCAAAGGAGCCATCTCAGACAGGTTTGACGCATATTCATTGCTTCTCCCATTTAAGCTTTTAATGATCATTTCACTCAAGGATTCAAGACTCCAGTCTTTGTCAGTGGTCAGACTGAGATTTAATATGGGACAAATAACTCCACATTTTTTTCCTCTTTTTTTCTATCTCTGAAGCACAGTATCCTGAATGCCAACAGAGAGATTCGGCTGATATATTTTCCATGCATGTCCGCACATTTATGCCCAAGAAAGGATTCTGAGTTCTCTTGTGTTCTTTCCCTTCTAATATATTTAAAGAAGTGACAGACACAGTCTCTTTTCCTGCCTTTCTTTTTCCCTCATACCAATCTACAAGTTTACAATTAGTTTACACCTACTGATGCTTCCTAGTAATTAAGGAGTTACTGCAAGTCTGATTCCAGAAAAAAACAAGGCAAAACAAAGCAAAGAAATAATTGCAATTAGGACTCCATTAAATTAAGAATAAATGGGGTTTATGTCTCTCTCTATGTGTATATATATATATGAGATGGAATAGCTTGGATATTTTTATAGCTTCTTGAAATTACATGTTTCCAGGTGGCTTGTTTGTTTGTTTTACCTTTACAACAATAGTTGTAAAGGTTTCAGCTGACAAACTGCAGTAAACATCCATCAGGCTGATCAAAAAAACTGAGATAAGCCATCTTAAGAGTCAGTTAATAATATTATTCCTTCTGATTTTCA
>NW_026901369.1:0-3806 GCF_033783945.1 Neopsephotus bourkii | reverse complement strand
AGAGACAGCAATTTCAGTGTCTCCTCGATTTCATACCTGAAACCCTATTTGAATCTACTCAGTGCCGTGGTCACTCTGGTCTGCCAGGCAGCACTGTGACTGCAGCACGAATGTTTGCCCTGTGTTCCCACAGCCAAAGAGCCAGGAGTGAAAGCTGCTGCTGGGCATACTCAGCACACAGTCAGCTTTGCAGCATTAGCACTTACATTGCAGTGTCTCCTCGATTTCATACCTAAAACCCCATTTGAATCTATCCACTGCTGTGGTCACTCTGGCCTGCCAGGCATCACTGTGACTGCAGCACGAATGTTTGCCCTGTGTTCCCACAGCCAAAGACCCAGGAGCTGGGCAGAGAGGCACATACGCATTGCAGTGTTAGCACATACATTGCAATCTGTCCTCGATTTCATACCTAAAACCCCATTTGAATCCAACCACTCCGGCAGTCACTCTGGTCTGTCAGGCAGCACAGTGTGGGCAGCACAAACGTTTGCCCTCTGTTCCCACAGCCAAAGAGCCAGGAGTTAAATCTGCTGCTGAGAATCTCAGCACACAGTGAGCTTTTCAACGGTGTCAGCATCATTGCAGTTGCTCTTCACTTTCATAACTAAAAGTCCACTTGAATCGTACCTCTCAGGAGCTTGCTCTCTCCTGCCAAGCAGCAGAGTGAGTGAAGCACGAACGTCTGAGCTCTGCTCCCACAGCAGAAGAGCCAGGAGGGAAAGCTGGTGCTGGGCATACTAAGCACATAGCATTGCAGCGTTAGCACATACATTGCAATCTGTCCTCGATTTCATACCTAAAACCCATTTGAATCCAACCACTCCCGTGGTCACTCTGTTCTGTCAGGCACTACAGTGAGGGCACAGCACGAACGTCTGAGCTCTGCTCCCACAGCCAAAGAGCCAGGAGTTAAAGCTGCTGCTGGGAACCTTCACAACACATTGAGATTTTCAACGGTGTCTTTACCATCATTGCAGTTGCTCCTCACTTTCAAACCTAAAAGTCCATTTGAATCCAACCTCTCCGGTGATCTCTCTGGGCTGCCAGGCAGCACAGTGAAGCACGAAGGTTTCAACTCTGCTTCCACTGCCGAAGAGCCAGGAGGGGGAGCTGGCGCTGGAAATCTTCACATATTCAGCTTTGAAGCTGTGCCACTGACATTGCTGTCTCTCCTCCATTTCATACCTAAAACCCCGTTTGAAACCAAGCTCTCCGGGGGTCTCTCTGGGCTCCCTGGAACAGAGTGACTGAAGCACGAACGTTTGTCCTCTGCTCCTGCAGCCGAAGAGCCAGGAGGGAAAGCTTCTGCCGGGACTCTTCAGCACACAGTCAGCTTTTCAGCATTAGCTTTTACATTACAGTGTCTCCTCGATTTCATACCTGAAACCCTATTTGAATCTACTCAGTGCCGTGGTCACTCTGGTCTGCCAGGCAGCACTGTGACTGCAGCACGAATGTTTGCCCTGTGTTCCCACAGCCAAAGACCCAGGAGTGAAAGCTGGTGCTGGGCATACTAAGCACATAGCATTGCAGTGTTAGCACATACATTGCAATCTGTCCTCGATTTCATACCTAAAACCCCATTTGAATCCAACCACTCCGGCAGTCACTCTGGTCTGTCAGGCAGCACAGTGTGGGCAGCACAAACGTCTGAGCTCTGCTCCCACAGCCAAAGAGCCAGGAGTTAAATCTGCTGCTGGAATCTTCAGCACACAGTGAGCTTTTCAAGGGTGTCACCATCATTGCACTTGCTCCTCACTTTCATAAATAAAAGTCCACTTGAATCATACCTGTCAGGAGCTTGCTCTCTGCTCCATGCAGGTGACTGAAGCACGAACGTCTGAGCTCTGCTGCCACAGCCGAAGAGCCAGGAGGCAAACAGGTGCTGCATATAAAGCACATAGCTTTGCAGCGTTAGCACATATATTGCAATCTGTCCTCGATTTCATACCTAAAACCCCATTTGAGTCCAACCACTCCCATGCTCACTCTGTTCTGTGAGGCACTACAGTGAGGGCACAGCACGAACGTCTGGTCTCTGCTCCCACAGCCAAAGAGCCAGGAGTTAAAGCTGCTGCTGGGAACCTTCACAACACACTGAGATTTTCAACAGTGTCTTCATCATCATTGCAGTTTCTCCTCACTTTCAAACCTAAAAGTCCATTTGAATCCAACCTCTCCGGTGATCTCTCTGGGCTGCCAGGCAGCACAGTGAAGCACGAAGGTTTCAACTCTGCTTCCACTGCCGAAGAGCCAGGAGGGGGAGCTGGCGCTGGAAATCTTCACATATTCAGCTTTGAAGCTGTGCCACTGACATTGCTGTCTCTCCTCCATTTCATACCTAAACCCCGTTTGAAACCAAGCTCTCCGGGGGTCTCTCTCTGACATTACAGTGTTCAACCAAACCCATTCACTGCCGTGCTCTGGTCTGCCAGGCAGCACTGTGACTGCAGCACGAATGTTTGCCCTGTGTTCCCACAGCCAAAGAGCCAGGAGTGAAAGCTGCTGCTGGGCATACTCAGCACCCAGTCAGCTTTGCAGCATTAGCACTTACATTACAGTGTCTCCTCGATTACATACCTAAAACCCCATTTGAATCTATCCACTGCTGTGGTCACTCTGGCCTGCCAGGCATCACTGTGACTGCAGCACGAATGTTTGCCCTGTGTTCCCACAGCCAAAGAGCCAGGAGTGAAAGCTGGTGCTGGGCATACTAAGCACATAGCATTGCAGTGTTAGCACATACATTGCAATCTGTCCTCGATTTCATACCTAAAACCCCATTTGAATCCAACCACTCCCGTGGTCACTCTGTTCTGTCAGGCACTACAGTGACGGCACAGCACGAACGTCTGAGCTCTGCTCCCACAGCCAAAGAGCCAGGAGTTAAATCTGCTGCTGGGAATCTTCACCACACAGTGAGCTTTTCAACGGTGTCACCATCATTGCAGTTGCTCCTCACTTTCATAAATAAAAGTCCACTTGAATCATACCTGTCAGGAGCTTGCTCTCTGCTGCCAAGCAGCAGAGTGACTGAAGCACGAACGTCTGAGCTCTGCTGCCACAGCCGAAGAGCCAGGAGGCAAACAGGTGCTGGGCATACTAAAGCACATAGCTTTGCAGCGTTAGCACATATATTGCAATCTGTCCTCGATTTCATACCTAAAACCCCATTTGAGTCCAACCACTCCCATGCTCACTCTGTTCTGTGAGGCACTACAGTGAGGGCACAGCACGAACGTCTGGTCTCTGCTCCCACAGCCAAAGAGCCAGGAGTTAAAGCTGCTGCTGGGAACCTTCACAACACACTGAGATTTTCAACGGTGTCTTCATCATCATTGCAGTTGCTCCTCACTTTCAAACCTAAAAGTCCATTTGAATCCAACCTCTCCGGTGATCTCTCTGGGCTGCCAGGCAGCACAGTGAAGCACGAAGGTTTCAACTCTGCTTCCACTGCCGAAGAGCCAGGAGGGGGAGCTGGCGCTGGAAATCTTCACACATTCAGCTTTGCAGCTGTGCCACTGACATTGCTGTCTCTCCTCCATTTCATACCTAAAACCCCGTTTGAAACCAAGCTCTCCGGGGGTCTCTCTGGGCTCCCTGGAACAGAGTGACTGAAGCACGAACGTTTGTCCTCTGCTCCTGCAGCCGAAGAGCCAGGAGGGAAAGCTTCTGCCGGGACTCTTCAGCACACAGTCAGCTTTTCAGCATTAGCTTTTACATTACAGTGTCTCCTCGATTTCATACCTGAAACCCTATTTGAATCTACTCACTGCCGTGGTCACTCTGGTCTGCCAGGCAGC